>NC_047031.1:10292079-10311017 GCF_902652985.1 Pecten maximus | reverse complement strand
TGTGGAACCTGAAAAGAAGTTTAAAATGTGTTTTTCAAGATGGCGGCTATGGCGGCCATCTTGGATTTTGGACCGACCCAAAAAATAACAACACTTGGTCGGGATCATCTCAGGATCATTTCAGGCAAGTTTCAGCTCAAAAGCACTGGTGGAACTGGAGAAGAAGTTTAAAATGTGTTGTTCAAGATGGCGGCTATGGTGGCCATCTTGGATTTTGGACCGACCCGAAAAATAACAACACTTGGTCGGGATCATATCAGGATCATTTCAGGCAAGTTTCATCTCAATAGCACCAGTGGAACTTTAAAAGAAGTTTAAAATGTGTTTTTCAAGATGGCGGCTATGGCGGCCATCTTGGATTTCGGACCGACCCGAAAAATAACAACACTTGGTCGGGATCATGTCAGGATCATTTCAGGCAAGTTTCAGCTCAATAGCACTGGTGGAACTTGAGAAGAAGTTTAAAATGTGTTTTTCAAGATGGCGGCTATGGCGGCCATCTTGGATTTTGGACTGACCCGAAAAATAACAACACTTGGTCGGGATCATCTCAGGATCATTTCTGGCAAATTTCAGCCCAACAGCACTGGTGGAACTTGAGAAGAAGTTTAAAATAAGTTTTTCAAGATGGCGGCTATGGCGGCCATCTTGGATTTCGGACGGACCCAAAAAGTAACAACACTTGGTCGGGATCATATCAGGATCATTTCAGGCCAGTTTCAGCTCAATAGCACTGGTGGAACCTGAAAAGAAGTTTAAAATGTGTTTTTCAAGATGGCGGCTATGGCGGCCATCTTGGATTTTGGACCGACCCAAAAAATAACAACACTTGGTCGGGATCATCTCAGGATCATTTCAGGCAAGTTTCAGCTCAAAAGCACTGGTGGAACTGGAGAAGAAGTTTAAAATGTGTTGTTCAAGATGGCGGCTATGGTGGCCATCTTGGATTTTGGACCGACCCGAAAAATAACAACACTTGGTCGGGATCATATCAGGATCATTTCAGGCAAGTTTCATCTCAATAGCACCAGTGGAACTTTAAAAGAAGTTTAAAATGTGTTTTTCAAGATGGCGGCTATGGCGGCCATCTTGGATTTCGGACCGACCCGAAAAATAACAACACTTGGTCGGGATCATGTCAGGATCATTTCAGGCAAGTTTCAGCTCAATAGCACTGGTGGAACTTGAGAAGAAGTTTAAAATGTGTTTTTCAAGATGGCGGCTATGGCGGCCATCTTGGATTTTGGACTGACCCGAAAAATAACAACACTTGGTCGGGATCATCTCAGGATCATTTCTGGCAAATTTCAGCCCAACAGCACTGGTGGAACTTGAGAAGAAGTTTAAAATGTGTTTTCAAAATGGCGGCTATGGCGGCCATCTTGGATTTCGGACTGACCCGAAAAATAACAACACTTGGTCAGGACCATCTCAGGATCATTTCAGGCAAGTTTCAGCTTAATCCCACTGGTGGAACTTGAGAAGAAGATTGAAATGTGAAAAGTTTACGGACGGCGGACGGCGGACGGCGCACGGCGCACGGCGCACGGCGGACGACGACGGACGAAGCATGATGGCTATAGGTCATCCTGACCCTTCGGGTCAGATGACCTAACAAGAGGCCCAGGGGCCTTAACGGTCATCTGACTCTAAATTAAAACCCTTATATTATTGTAGTATGCATTCTCTGTAGCAAGTATATGGTGGCCATCTTGGATATCTGACCGACCCAATAAATGATAACACTTGGTCTGGACCATCTAAGGATAATTTCTGGTAAGTTAGAGCTGAATCCCATGGTGTGGAATTTGAGAAGAAGTTTGAAATAGGTGTTGTTCAGGAAAACCATGATTGCGCAATCATGTTACAAAATGGCCGCCATTGCTGCCATGCCAAAGTTTTTACGAGGCCAAAAAAATAACAACACTTTGGTTTGCCCTCCTTCCTTAACATCCTCACCAATTTCGAGCTCAATGGCACCAGTGGAACTGAAGAAGAAGTTTAAAATGTGTTTTTTAAGATGGCGGATTGGTGGCCATCTTGCATTTCAGACCAATCTAAAAATAACAGCACTTGGTCAGGATTATCTCAGGAACATTTTAGGCAAGTTTCAGCCCAACAGCACTGGTGGAACTTGAGAAAAAGTTTAAAATCTGTTTTTGAAGATAGTGGTTATGGTGGCCATCTTGGATTTCGGACCGACCCGAAAAATAACAACACTTGGTCGGGATCAAATCAGGATCATTTCAGGCAATTTTTAGCTCTATAGCACTGGTGGAACTTGGGAAGAAGTTTAAAATGTGTTTTTCAGGATGGCGGCTATGGCGGCCATCTTGGATTTCGAATCGGCCCGAAAAATAACAACACTTGGTGGGAATCATCTCAGGATCATTTCTGGCAAGTATCAGCCAAACAGCACTGGTGGAAGTTGAGAAGAAGTTTAAAATGTGTTTTTCAAGATGGCGGCTATGGCTGCCATCTTGGATTTCGGACCGACCCGAAAAATAACAACACTTGGTCGGGATCATATCAGGATCATTTCAGGCAAGTTTCAGCTCAATAGCACTGGTGGAACTTGAGAAGAAGTTTAAAATGTGTTTTTCAAGATGGCGGCTATGGCGGCCATCTTGGATTTCGGACTGACTTAAAAAATAACAACACTTGGTCGGGATCATCTCAGGATTATTTCTGGCAAGTATCAGCCCAACAGCACTGGTGGAACTTGAGAAGAAGTTTAAAATGTGTTTTCAGGATGGCGGCTATGGCGGCCATCTTGGATTTCGAATCGGCCCGAAAAATAACAACACTTGGTGGGAATCATCTCAGGATCATTTCTGGCAAGTATCAGCCAAACAGCACTGGTGGAAGTTGAGAAGAAGTTTAAAATGTGTTTTTCAAGATGGCGGCTATGGCTGCCATCTTGGATTTCGGACCGACCCGAAAAATAACAACACTTGGTCGGGATCATATCAGGATCATTTCAGGCAAGTTTCAGCTCAATAGCACTGGTGGAACTTGAGAAGAAGTTTAAAATGTGTTTTTCAAGATGGCGGCTATGGCGGCCATCTTGGATTTCGGACTGACTTAAAAAATAACAACACTTGGTCGGGATCATCTCAGGATTATTTCTGGCAAGTATCAGCCCAACAGCACTGGTGGAACTTGAGAAGAAGTTTAAAATGTGTTTTCAAAATGGCGGCTTTGGCGGCCATCTTGGATTTCGGACCGACCCGAAAAATAACAACACTTGGTCATGATCATATCAGGATCATTTCAGGCAAGTTTCAGCTCAATAGCACTGGTAGAACTTGAGAAGAAGTTTAAAATGTGTTTTTCAAGATGGCGGCTATGGCGGCCATCTTGGATTTCGGACCAACCCAAAAAATAACAACACTTGGTCGGGATCATATCAGGATCATTTCAGGCAAGTTTCAGCTCAATGGCACTGCTGGAACTTGAGAAGAAGTTTAAAATGTGTTTTTCAAGATGGCGGCTATGGCGGCCATCTTGGATTTCGGACCGACCCAAAAAATAACAACACTTGGTCGGGATCATCTCAGGATTATTTCTGGCAAGTTTCAGCCCAACAGCACTGGTGGAACTTGAGAAGAAGTTTAAAATGTGTTTTCAAAATGGCGGCTATGGCGGCCATCTTGGATTTCGGACCGACCCAAAAAATAACAACACTTGGTCAGGATTATATCATGATCATTTCAGGCAAGTTTCAGCTCAATGGCACTGGTGGAACTTGAGAAGAAGTTTAAAATGTGTTTTCAAAATGGCGGCTATGGCGGCCATCTTGGATTTCGGACCGACCCAAAAAATAACAACATTTGGTCAGGATTATATCAGGATCATTTCAGGCAAGTTTCAGCTCAATGGCACCAGTGGAACTTGAGAAGAAGTTTAAAATGTGTTTTTCAAGATGGCGGCTATGGCGGCCATCTTGGATTTTGGACCGACCCGAAATATAACAACACTTGGTCAGGACCATCTCAGGATCATTTCAGGCAAGTTTCAACTCAATGGCACCAGTGGAACTTGAGAAGAAGTTTTAAATGTGTTTTTCAAGATGGCGGCTATGGCGGCCATCTTGGATTTTGGACCGACCCAAAAAATAACAACACTTGGTCGGGATCATCTCAGGATCATTTCAGGCAAGTTTCAGCTCAATGGCACTGGTGGAACTTGAGAAGAAGTTTAAAATGTAATTTTCAAGATGGCGGCTATGGCGGCCATCTTGGATTTCGGACAAACCCAAAAAATAACAACACTTGGTCAGGATCATCTCAGGATCATTTCAGGCAAGTTTCAGCTCAATGGCACTGGTGGAACTTGACAAGAAGTTTAAAATGTGTTTTTCAAGATGGCGGCTATGGCGGCCATCTTGGATTTCGGACCGACCCAAAAAATAACAACACTTGGTCGGGATCATCTCAGGATTATTTCTGGCAAGTTTCAGCGCAACAGCACTGGTGGAACTTGAGAAGAAGTTTAAAATGTGTTTTCAAAATGGCAGCTATGGCGGCCATCTTGGATTTCGGACCGACCCAAACAATAACAACACTTGGTCAGGATTATATCAGGATCATTTCAGGCAAGTTTCAACTCAATGGCACCAGTGGAACTTGAGAAGAAGTTTAAAATATGTTTTTCAAGATGGCTGCTATGGCGGCCATCTTGGATTTCGGACCGACCCGAAAAATAACAACACTTGGTCGGGATCATCTCAGGATCATTTCTGGCAAGTTTCAGCCCAACAGCACTGGTGGAACTTGAGAAGAAGTTTAAAATGTGTTTTCAAAATGGCGGCTATGGCGGCCATCTTGGATTTCGGACTGACCCGAAAAATAACAACACTTGGTCAGGACCATCACAGGATCATTTCAGGCAAGTTTCAGCTTAGTCCCACTGGTGGAACTTGAGAAGAAGATTGAAATGTGAAAAGTTTACGCACGGCGGACGGCGGACGGCGCACGGCGCACGGCGCACGGCGGACGGCGCACGGCGCACGACGACGGACGAAGCATGATGACTATAGGTCATCCTGACCCTTCGGGTCAGATGACCTAAAAACCAAGACCAATGGCAAAACAGAGTTTAAAATTGTATACACTTCCTGGAACAAGAAATCAACAAATAAGCGACACTTACGTCCGTCATCTCGTTGAAAGCTTGGTTTGCTAATGCTCCAGCTTCATCCGTAGGAATCTTTACAAACGACTCGTAGAATTCACGGATCTCCTGGGCGTCCAGCTTACCGTCATCTTTGGTATCCATGACTCGGAACAATGACCTCGGAAGAAGGCGGAGCCAAATTGGAAAATTATGCATTCCCATACATCCGGGTATCATGTGTTCCCATAGCGACATCCATGCATCGAGACCAATCAGATCTTAAAGGAAAAATAGCGCTATTTGATAGACAGAAACATAGGTTAAATTCCGTCAGGTCACACTATTAGTTAATACAATGCGTCTCTGTTCGCTTTAGCCATAAACCAGTACAAAGAATGTATAAAAGATCCACTATCACCACCTTTAAAAACAAATTGGAGACCAAACTAGATGTATGTTGGTAAAGAAACTTCATGATCACCATCACCATCTCTTTAAGAAACTGTAACTGTGGATGCCCGTACACAGGAAATTGGTACTAAGGAGAGGGAGAAGGAACGAAACATTGGTAGGTTTTGCAAAAATTTGCAGTACAGTGTATTTTCATGCATTAACCGTTAATAAGTATTGTCCATTAAAAACCTATTACATCTGCTGTACTAAGACCCCATAACAAAACCTAAAATAACTAAAACATGCTGTCTGGTCACAATCACAGCGATAGTTGAAGGTGAAATATGGTAATGATGATTAACTTCCCCTGGTTACATTTTTCATGTTATTTGAATGTATTATGGTGTACATCCCCGACGGATTTGTTGTCATGAATGCTTTGCAAGAACGAAAAATATGATCAGTTGTACGAGGGATTGATTGTATGGTACGTTAATGAGAGCAATTGGACATAGACATGCACGTGTATGACACCAGCCAATCGTACAACATGGACATTATCGTCAGAAGAATTTCAGATATTCTTAGATAAATTCGTCTTCTACCGTCGCTGTGAGTACGTTACTAGATAACATGTGTTAATTATATATACGTTTCTAGTCCTTGCATCCTTGGTATGGATTTCTGTGTAAATCTTTAGAATTACGGGTCTGTTAAGTCGTTCACACTGTTTCTGTACCTGACTAGATATGTTTCTGTACCTGATTTGATATCTGTTTTTTCGTGTAACACCTCGAAGAATGTCGTATGTACCTCGTACAGTTCCACGGCAGGTGCCGAGTTCTCTTCCCATCCCGTATACTCAAGGATTTTCTGAAAAGAATAAAAACAATTTCCATCGTATAATGATTCTGTTGTATCGTTGAGGTATACACAATAGGTCCATGGGCCTGAAGTCACTGAGTTGTGATACCATTATATAAACGAGAGGTCCGTGGGCCCTAAGTCACTGAGTTGTGATACCAGTATATAAACGAGAGGTCCGTGGGCCCTAAGTCACTGAGTTGTGATACCAGTATATAAACGAGAGGTCCGTGGGCCCTAAGTCACTGAGCTGTGATACCAGTATATAAACGAGAGGTCCGTGGGCCCTAAGTCACTGAGCTGTGATACCAGTATATAAACGAGAGGTCCGTGGGCCCTAAGTCACTGAGCTGTGATACCAGTATATAAACGAGAGGTCCGTGGGCCCTAAGTCACCGAGCTGTGATACCAGTATATAAACGAGAGGTCCGTGGGCCCTAAGTCACTGATCTGTGATACCAGTATATAAACGAGAGGTCCGTTGGCCCTAAGTCACTGAGTTGTGATACCAGTATATAAACGAGAGGTCCGTGGGCCCTAAGTCACTGAGCTGTGATACCAGTATATAAACGAGAGGTCCGTGGGCCCTAAGTCACTGAGCTGTGATACCAGTATATAAACGAGAGGTCCGTGGGCCCTAAGCCCCTGAGTTGTGCCCTAAGTCACTGAGTTGTGATACCAGTATATAAACGAGAGGTCCGTGGGCCCTAAGTCACTGAGCTGTGATACCAGTATATAAACGAAAGGTCCGTGGGCCCTAAGTCACTGAGTTGTGATACCAGTATATAAACGAGAGGTCCGTGGGCCCTAAGTCACTGAGCTGTGATACCAGTATATAAACGAGAGGTCCGTGGGCCCTAAGTCACTGAGTTGTGATACCAGTATATAAACGAGAGGTCCATGGGCCCTAAGTCACTGAGCTGTGATACCAGTATATAAACGAGAGGTCCGTGGGCCTGAAGTCACTGAGCTGTGATACCAGTATATAAACGAGAGGTCCGTGGGCCCTAAGTCACTGAGTTGTGATACCAGTATATAAACGAGAGGTCCGTGGGCCCTAAGTCACTGAGCTGTGATACCAGTATATAAACGAGAGGTCCGTGGGCCCTAAGTCACTGAGTTGTGATACCAGTATATAAACGAGAGGTCCGTGGGCCCTAAGTCACTGAGCTGTGATACCAGTATATAAACGAGAGGTCCGTGGGCCCTAAGTCACTGAGCTGTGATACCAGTATATAAACGAGAGGTCCGTGGGCCCTAAGTCACTGAGCTGTGATACCAGTATATAAACGAGAGGTCCGTGGGCCCTAAGCCCCTGAGTTGTGCCCTAAGTCACTGAGTTGTGATACCAGTATATAAACGAGAGGTCCGTGGGCCCTAAGTCACTGAGCTGTGATACCAGTATATAAACGAGAGGTCCGTGGGCCCTAAGTCACTGAGTTGTGATACCAGTATATAAACGAGAGGTCCGTGGGCCCTAAGTCACTGAGCTGTGATACCAGTATATAAACGAGAGGTCCGTGGGCCCTAAGTCACTGAGTTGTGATACCAGTATATAAACGAGAGGTCCGTGGGCCCTAAGTCACTGAGCTGTGATACCAGTATATAAACGAGAGGTCCGTGGGCCTGAAGTCACTGAGCTGTGATACCAGTATATAAACGAGAGGTCCGTGGGCCCTAAGTCACTGAGTTGTGATACCAGTATATAAACGAGAGGTCCGTGGGCCCTAAGTCACTGAGCTGTGATACCAGTATATAAACGAGAGGTCCGTGGGCCCTAAGTCACTGAGCTGTGATACCAGTATATAAACGAGAGGTCCGTGGGCCCTAAGTCACTGAGTTGTGATACCAGTATATAAACGAGAGGTCCGTGGGCCCTAAGTCACTGAGCTGTGATACCAGTATATAAACGAGAGGTCCGTGGGCCCTAAGTCACTGAGCTGTGATACCAGTATATAAACGAGAGGTCCGTGGGCCCTAAGTCACTGAGCTGTGATACCAGTATATAAACGAGAGGTCCGTGGGCCCTAAGTCACTGAGTTGTGATACCAGTATATAAACGAGAGGTCCGTGGGCCCTAAGTCACTGAGCTGTGATACCAGTATATAAACGAGAGGTCCGTGGGCCCTAAGTCACTGAGCTGTGATACCAGTATATAAACGAGAGGTCCGTGGGCCCTAAGTCACTGAGCAGTGATACCAGTATATAAACGAGAGGTCCGTGGGCCCTAAGTCACTGAGCTGTGATACCAGTATATAAACGAGAGGTCCGTGGGCCCTAAGTCACTGAGCTGTGATACCAGTATATAAACGAGAGGTCCGTGGGCCCTAAGTCACTGAGTTGTGATACCAGTATATAAACGAGAGGTCCGTGGGCCCTAAGTCACTGAGCAGTGATACCAGTATATAAACGAGAGGTCCGTGGGCCCTAAGTCACTGAGCTGTGATACCAGTATATAAACGAGAGGTCCGTGGGCCCTAAGTCACTGAGTTGTGATACCAGTATATAAACGAGAGGTCCGTGGGCCCTAAGTCACTGAGTTGTGATACCAGTATATAAACGAGAGGTCCGTGGGCCCTAAGTCACTGAGTTGTGATAGCATTATAAAAATACAGATACATGTTGCTTTTATTTTTAAAACACCAACAACGTGTCAGAAAACAACAAAACAGCGTTATCTGATATTTATCATAGATTTCAATCTGAGTATTTGATTCTATTATCTCTAAAGTAAACTAGGAAATGATAGAAATGTTAGCACCAGAGTAATGCGGACTATAGGATTGACAATTCCGATTGACCTCTGACCATGGCACGTGTCTACAGAATTTCACTGAAATTGGTTTCGGGGTTCCGGAAAATACATTGTAAAACGACTGGTAAAGTGTGAGTTAGCATAAACTACTAACACTGTTCGGAAAACGGATTAATAGAACATCAAACAGTGCTGTGATGTCTACTTTTTAACATCAAGAAGCCATCTTCCCATATCGCAGAGGTTCAAGTTGACATTTAACATTTGACTTCAGATGCTTCATACCAAATATGGACCAAAAGGAGACGGATTAATATAAGTTTTATACTTGTTTCCGAATACCATTCAAATTATGACTGTGTGATTGTGTATTGTATATTTATGAATTAAATGAATAAAATAAAGTTTATATTAAATATGGACCAACTCATTTCATTGCTACAGAAGAAGAATCATTTCAAAGAATTTTACTACACAAGAAAAGTGGTTTTAAATAGTTGGATAATATTAATATATTCCATTTCGGATCACGGCAGCTGCATATTCGAACTAGTATTGTCAAATCACACATGCCGATACTGTCAATAAGATACTGTAGATAACACGGACCCGGGTGAGAAATCCAGGTAGCGAGTTTCCTTTCACAGTGAATTAAATAGCCTTCATTCTCGTTATATGGAATTTTATAGAAACCAAGACTCGGATCAGATTGTTGTCTGTTTGTACACCGCCGGGTATCGCTGACCTCTGACCTCTCCCGTGGTTGACGTACCGAGTAAGTCTATTGATTTTCTGACAAGGTCATTCGGTCAATCTTGTTGGTGGCTGGCGACAAGTCGAGCTCATCGATAATAAACTAAACTTAATCCGATTACATAATGTACACAGGTAGCCTATGTAGAACTACCATGAATAAATCAGGACTTCATTAAATGACTTTCTTGTGTTAGTTTAAGCAATAACAACCGTACGAATTAAAGTAGATTGCCACATCCCCCAACATTTATGTTTGTTTAACCGTACAGTGTAAAATCTACTAACAACCAAACGGCCAGGGTCAACAAAGAGAAATCAGCCGAATGGTCATATTTGGTATTCAAAACTGCCCAAAGGAATGCTCACATTAGTACCACATATATAATCAATAATTCTAGTTGAAATGGGCTTTTGTTCTGTCCGAAGACCTGTGAAATACTAAAATCATTGAAATGGTATTAAATTACTGCTCCCTGTACGGTAGCTTTACACTGTTTAATGTCCAATCAACAGCTATGGTCATTAAGGACGACCTCCCCTGTTGTGAGAAATAGATATGTGTAGTGTATGTGTTTATGCTGTAGCAGTCCGTGTTCTAGCGCGGAACTGATCCCGAATTTATAGTGCACTGAAACAACCACATCAGCATAGGAATGGATTCACAAGAAAACTTTCCGGTTCAAGTATCTTCACTGAAAAGTCCTAGAGGGACACGGTCAGTATAGACAGAGTTATCGTCCCTAACATCACTGACGAGTCCTAGAGGGACACTATCAGCAGACAGAGTTTTATCCTTACCTTGAACAACAGAGGGAGGTCTTTTTTCATCAGATATCCATCGCCATCAACATCTGTAGTTAATGAAGAATGCATTAATACACATATCAAACAGCACAGAGGCATGCAACAATGCTACAATCTAAACTACTCTCCTTCAACACAGTCTTACAATTTATTATCCTGTTGGGTTATTGTGGAGCTGGTGTCATTTTGTTTTTGCTTGTTATTTGTCCGAGAAGCGGTGTACCGTAAACTATGTCAAGGCTTCTCTCTGGACAGTAACGCGAGTATATAATACACAGCGACATGTGTCGGACATCTGTGGTCAAACTCGCCAATACACAGACCTACGTTCTGTTTCCATAATGTAGCCTATCGAGAGAAATGCCGTATAATGACATTTATACCATCCCTCTTATGCTAGGCGACACGTTATTACAGTGTTATTTATGTCCGACGTTTTAACTACTACATCCATAGCTACTGGTTCATTGACTGGTTATAGGGTACCTGGAATCCAGTTCACGAAAGTGTTTTCAAATAAAGGGGTCAAAAGTTCAAAATCTACCAATGTACACAATGTACTCTTTTCCCTTCAAAACTGGTATATAAGAATTATCTCAATACAAACTTATCTCTCCGTAGTGTACAACATGTTATCAGATACATCTAGATATCAGACTTATAGCTTACAATTTTTATAATAATGAATCCTGTGAACAAAGGTACAACTGACACATTTCTGATAAATACGTACCAAAAAACTTGAAGTAGTACTCGAGTTTCTCCCTTTGGAATGGCGATAACACAGCGGATCTCCTCTCTGTTAAATACATTTAAACTTATCAGAATGTTTAAAGTTTAAGTTCTGATATCGCTCGCCGTCCACACTAATTACCATAATATGCAGCGCCATGCATAATTTAAATCTGCCGGCCCTGATGTCAGGTTTCACGACCACTGGTGACGCATACATACACATATACTTATATAATTTTTGTATGTGTTTGTAGCGAACAACAGTTACGGAATACTTGATATCAACATTGCAAAAATTAGATTATTGAACACAGAATGCAGTTTTCAAATAACAATCACCGAAATAAAACGGAACCAACACATTAACAAACGTAAACAAATACATCAATTACACTATAACAAATGTAAACAAATATCAAATTAACTAATTAATTTAATTAACTAATTAATTAATCAATGTCAAAAGACAGTTAGCACGTGCACGTCACTGGTCTGGATGTTCGTGTATTCAGATTATTACAAATGTTTTTCTTATAGTTTACACGTGTCCGAATATACCTGTACCTGCTCCGGTGGTGCGCTGCTTACAGGACAAACAGGCATGTACACCATGTTGGCATGTACGCTTCATCTACACAACGTCTACTCAATACTTACGTACTGTTGGAGTTTCAATTCGCATATTGTCGATTTAATTCACTGAATATACACTGTCAATAAAATTTCCCACTGTGCTAGTCGAGCGCTGGTCAAGTTGTGGTCAGTGTCGCGGCCGAGTTTATTTATTACTGCCCGACCAGTGTCCATGACCTTCTAAGTGCTATCTCGATTGATTGACGGACGACCTACCGTACTGCAGCCAAGAGCATAAACAAAGTAAACAGGATAGGAACATGCAATGGCGGGGAAATTGCACAAACACACGCACTCTCTCTCTCTGTCTCTGTCTCGCTGTCTCTTTCTCTCACTCAATCAAGATAAATTGCATGTTGACAATGCGTTAAGTTCATGCATTCAATCCTGCCGATACAGAAGACAAAAGGCAAACAAAATTATTAAGTATTAACCAATGTTACCAAACAAAAATACAATGTAATTGTTGTTATCAAGACTCCTAGAAACGGTTTTTAGCTCACCGGTTACGAATAACGAATAACGAATAATACTGTACCCCCGGCGTCGGCGTCCTACCCCAAGACACAAAGGTTTACGTACTGAGGAAACTCTATTTTAGCATCCTATCACTAACTGTCTGGACCTACACCTTTATTCATATCAAGAATTTTTAGAACATCTTCAACCTCATTCTGATCGATATGAATATCTATTAGAGAGAGAGCTGGTTTTGTTTAGAGCATTCCCCTATCAGCGTCCGAGTACGAGATCGAGGAACTACCATCAGTATTTGTTGATTGTAATGGAGGAGTTTCTGATGATGATGACTTGTATGAAATGAGCTGTTAAAACAATTTCCAGTAAAGTTTCTGATTGTCGATAGATGTATCAGGTATTTTGCACTCTTGAAATAATTTTTTTTTCATATTTCACACCTTGTTGCGTGCCGTTTTGTACAAATTATAAAACTGTCTTAATTTTGTCTAAGATTTCGGAGACGAATTTGACTTTCTAATGCTGAGTCGAACCAAAGTTTGTTTCTTGGAAGAATAGTAATTTGTCTATGAGGTAAACATTGTCCTATAAGGTTCATTAAAACTAGTGTTAATGCAGCTCCATCTATATTGTCTGAACTGTGAATTATATACATAATCTACATTTTATATGACCAAATGGTACGCTAAGTTATATAGATTGGCTTCTAAACTGTACAGGGATTGATGTTTAAATAGCTCTATGGTCACTTAGATGTTTATCGACAATGATAACTCCACTTTCACATGACGAAAAAGCTGAACTAACCAAGATAGGATCAATAAGGGTAGATGTTACTCGAGTGACTCTAGTTGAATCTTTAAGTAGATTTAACAAGTCGAATGATTCACATATGGTTACAAGAGGTTAGGTAATGCTACAGCACTGAGGTCACAGTTGAGATCACCTACAATCATAATATTTTCACGGATTTCGAGGGATTGTTAAATGGTCCATTCAAGGTTAGCCCAAAAGCTGGTAGGTGCGTTTGGTCGGCGATATATATTGCACAGTAATATATTTAGAGTTGATGTGTGAATTTGCATCCAAATTGCTGCTAGGTTATAAAGATGTTCAAAGTCTGTGCGTCGTTGGGCCCTATTTGAATCAGATATGTGTAACATTACAACCTCTCAAAAGCATTCCTGTCAGATCAATAGATTTGACTGTGATCAGTTAAATATAGATCAATATTTGTAACTTTGGTTTGGTTTGTTTTTGTTTAACGTCCTATTAACAGCCAGGGTCATTTAAGGACGTGCCAGGTTTTGAAGGTGGAGGAAAGCCGGAGTACCCGGAGAAAAACCACCGGCCTACGGTCAGTACCTGGCAACTGCCCAACGTAGGTTTCGAGCTCGCAACCCAGAGGTGGAGGGTTAGTGATAAAGTGTCGGGACACCTTAACCACTCGGCCACCGCGGCCCCCTATATTTGTAACAGTTGCATTCAGGTGCGCTTCCCTGTAAAACACAAAAGTCATGATAACTAATGCGTGCAAATCATCAATTTTGTTTCTAATACCACGAATATTAAGATGAAAAATATCCAGCTATCGAAGTGATAGAGGCATTAGAAGACCCTAACGATGCAGGGCCGGGCTTAATTAAACATCTCTTGTAATAATTAATAAAAGGGATAAGATAATACTATATAAAGAAATGGTGTGAATCAGACTAACAAGTTTAGGGAAGTCAGTCAGCTGGGTATATCATATTTCTAAGATTTTTGAGAAACCAGTGTAACAAATTTACATGTATGACAGATGAATGTTCGTTTGTGTGACAAAACAGGTAAAACATGCCCATTACCATCCCATGTTGTTGTAAGGAACTACCCATTATCTAAGTTATGAAACACAATAAGAATAAAATGATGGCTTGCTACCATTGATATGTTAAAGGATAACAACTGTCAATATACCTTTCGTTAACGGTATGAATCATGACAGATTAGACGCTATAATCAAATGTCGTAATGTGAACAAAAACAATGTGAAGGAAAAGTTGTAATACGTAAGATTTATTCTTTATAAAAAGAGAATATTTTCTAAATGTTAAAATATTATTTTTAGACTGACCACCTCCTCCTAAGTTTTTGTAAAGAATTGTTCAGCTAAATTATAATACTAGATTACACCCCCACCCCCCTTAGTTTGAGACTTAGAGTCTCTAGAAACAGACATATACAGACAGGGGTTATGTTTATGATATAGGTCATGTACAACACTATGATATTGGCTTCAGTAGCACAGATAAGTTGATGTAACTATTGTCATCTAGTTAGCTTTTAGGTGAAGAACAAGACTGCTTCTGACGTTCATGCAGAAATTCCGCACCCTACCACCGAATACTGTTTTATACAATTATATGAATCAACTAATTTATCCCACAGAAAACATTTGTAGGTTGATTCGTTCACTTTATTGTGTAAAGCATAAACAATTCTAAGATATGTCCGTCTATGTGAATCCTCCTTCGAAGATAATGCGGGTTTTTTGGTTGGCCTTGCAGTCTTGTTTCCGATGGCGATAGCTTTTAAAACACTAATGATAAAGGTACCCTAGGGTTCTATTTTCCATTGAACCGTACATCAATTAATTGCTATTCCGGACAAAACAAATTTACATTTGAGTTCTGCATGAGAAAGAGAGATAGGAATAAATGTAGTTGCGCATGTCATTTTCTAGCGACGGAATGAACGACAATAAAACAGATTTTGAAATTCAGATCACCCCACAAGTCGACAGACAAAGAATTACACCCCACAAGTCGACAGACAAAGTATTACACCCCACAAGTCGACAGACAAAGTATTACACCCCACAAGTCGACAGACAAAGCATTACACCCCACAAGTCGACAGACAAAGCATTACACCCCACAAGTCGATAGACAAAGAATTACACCCCACAAGTCGACAGACAAAGCATTTCAACCCACAAGTCGACAGACAAAGCATTTCAACCCACAAGTCGACAGACAAAGCATTTCACCCCACAAGTCGACAGACAAAGTATTACACCCCACAAGTCGACAGACAAAGCATTACACCCCACAAGTCGCCAGACAAAGCATTACACCCCACAAGTCGACAGACAAAGCATTTCACCCCATAAGTCGACAGACAAAGCATTACACCCCACAAGTCGACAGACAAAGCATTTCACCCAACAAGTCGACAGACAAAGCATTACACCCCACAAGTCGACAGACAAAGTATTACACCCCACAAGTCGACAGACAAAGTATTACACCCCACAAGTCGACAAAGTATTACACCCCACAAGTCGACAGACAAAGCATTACACACCACAAGTCGACAGACAAAGTATTACACCCCACATGTCGACAAACAAAGTATTACACCCCACAAGACGACAGACAAAGCATTACACCCCACAAGTCGACAGACAAAGCATTTCACCCCATAAGTCGACAGACAAAGTATTACACCCCACAAGTCGACAGACAAAGCATTTCACCCCACAAGTCGACAGACAAAGTATTACACCCCACAAGTCGACAGACAAAGCTTTTCACCCCACAAGTCGACAGACAAAGTATTACACCCCACAAGTCGACAGACAAATCATTTCACCCCACAAGTCGACAGACAAAGCATTTCACCCAATAAGTCGACAGACAAAGTATTACACCCCACAAGTCGACAGACAAATCATTTCACCCCACAAGTCGACAGACAAAGTATTACAGCCCACAAGTCGACAGACAAAGCTTTTCACCCCACAAGTCGACAGACAAAGTGTTACACCCCACAAGTCGACAGGCAAATCATTTAACCCCACAAGTCGACAAAGCATTTCACCCAACAAGTCGACAGACAAAGTATTACACCCCACAAGTCGACAGACAAATCATTTCACCCCACAAGTCGACAGACAAATCATTTCACCCCACAAGCCGACAGAGAAAGCATTTCACCCCACAAGTCGACAGACAAAGCATTTCACCCCACAAGTCGACAGACAAAGTATTACAGCCCACAAGTCGACAGACAAAGCATTTCACCCCACAAGTCGACAGACAAAGCATTTCACCCCACAAGTCGACAGACAAATCATTACACCCCACAAGTCGACAGACAAATCATTTCACCCCATAAGTCGACAGACAAAGCTTTTCACCCCACAAGTCGACCTTGTCCGTGCGTCACGCTTCCTTCCCTGCAATAACTACAACAACTGCAAACGGATTTCCCCTCAAACTTGGAAACAGGATTTAAAGCCTTAAGTGGTCGCCAAGTTCGATTACCACTTTTGACAGACGTTATTTGACTGAGTTATGACACTTTGATTAACTAAAACGTCGTTTTCTGTCGTTTCCGTAAAATAACTAGAACAGTTGTTTGACACTTTTGTAGGACGTTATTTGACAGAGTTATGTTCCCTTGATTAACGAAAAAATTGTGTTCCGCTGTTTCCATGCAATATCTCCCACAAATATCTGATTATCATTAAACTTTAAGTTATCGTCCCTTGATTTATGTAGAAATGTTATTTGCTGTAAAATAACTCTCCCAAATATGTTCCGAAAGTCTTCAAACTTCAAACAGGATTCTATGTATGAAGGGCCGAGTCTTATTCGTGATTGGGTTTGGTAATGGCAGATGAGAAGAAAGGTCATGTAATATCTGTTTGTCCAATAATAAATGTTCAATAACATTTCTAACATCTGTATAAGGTATTACTTTTTTTCTTCGATTTTCAAGCAATATTGTATTGAGTATAGTCACACGTTTACTCCTAACCTTATAACGGTTTACCTACAATATGTCAGGAAAGCGAGGGTACAACGCCACAAATCTGGTATTGTTAGGACAATATTAAGTACATATATGGATATTACACATCCAAGTTTTGTGTGCCTTATTGAGATTATGTTGCCAAATATCAAGTTTGGAAAAATTGTGCCGTTTGGATATGAAAACTTTTCACTCCTCCTCCAATGACAACCGGTGTTGTGCTAAATCTTGGACTCCACAACTAATTTGTGTTTTCTCCAACTAAATAGAATTATTATTTTAGTTAGTTTTTGCGCCAATATCATTGGACGTTGAGACCCCACGTGACCATCCTTAAAACAGTGATCGACCGATAAAAGTTGATTGAAAAAGTTGATTGACCGATCCATCTATAAATAGATCGGGAAAAAACCGCGGCAGAGCATCAGAGCATGTTAGTCATTTGAGCGTTTGATTCAGAAGGGCACTGAAATAAACAGTCAAGCGTCTAGCGTGATCTTGATTGTAAACAATCGCAGACGAGACGAGTCGAAATGGCTGACAGGTTTGCTTCTCTGTCAGTGGATGAAAAAGACAGAATCTTTAACAATGCAGATGCGGCAAACACGAAAAGAGTCTGATGTACTAATGAAAGATCTATTATCAGATGATGATGGTGTAGATGAAATGATCAGACTACTAGATATCCCCAATTCTCAGCAATCAACTTCCTTTTCCATCAATACAAAGCCAGTTGCAAATTTGCCCCAGATTCCTGTACCAGTATTCAACAGTTGTCAAAACATAACCATCAATTATAACATTTTTCAGAAATGAAAATTCTTTTGTTGTGACAGAAATAAATGTTCAAATTTGAAGAAATGTTTTATTGTTTATTTGATGAACACAAAACCAAGAAAAATAATAAAACAGTTATAGCCTTTAGATTTCGGTCGATGCATGGTTTTATTGACCGAAGAAAAATTATCAACCTCGGACTTCGTCCTCGGTCGATAATTTTTCTTCGGTTAATAAAACCATGCATCGACCTCATCAAAAGGCTATAATTGTATAATGAAAACTACTGTTGATGGTACAAATGAATATTGCTTTATTACAAAGTAACAGACGAAAGCAAAACAAATAACTAAATAAAAATGAAAACTACTGTTGATGGTACAAATGAATATTGCTTTATTACAAAGTAACAGACGAAAGCAAAACAAATAACAAACGATTCCATATCAACAACAATGACAACAATCTCTGATTAAGCGCGGGATTAACTTCCTGTATGAACTGATGAACGAAGTGGTATATGGCGTCTTTAAAAAAGAAGTTTATAGGAAACAATGGTAAACGTGCTGGTTTTTTCTTCTGTACTTTGTATATAAAAATCAAATACTGTACGTGGATCCCAGAAATCTAGCTACGGATGAAATAATGTACAGTTATGTATTTAGATTTGTGATTTTTTCTGTACATTATATTTTATCATATATATGTATGAAAAAAAAAGAAACGATGCTGACATTGTGGTTGTTGAGACGAGATTGTGGGGGGATTTGACTGCACCCCGTAGTTGGTATTGGATTGGTACTCGCCGGTCTATTTGTTGTGAAAA